>NC_133972.1:153485325-153527825 GCF_047716275.1 Strix uralensis | reverse complement strand
AGGGAGGGAAGGAGGGAGGGAGGGAGAGAGGAGGAAGGAAGGGAGGGAGGGAGGGAAGGAGGGAGGGAGGGAGGGAGGGGAGAGCTCGGCTCCTCGCTCTCTCTCTCCCTCTCTCGCCCGCTCTCTGCCGTTGCCGTGCCGCCTCCGCTCCCCGCGCCGCGATGCGATGCGATGCGATGCGAAGCGATGCGATGCGATGCGATCCTCTCCGCTCCGACTGACAGGCGGCGGGAGGTGCCGGCGAGGGAGGGGGCGAGGGAGGGGCTTTCCGGGACGGGGGGGCGGAAAGAGGGGGGCGTTTGTCCGTCAGGCTTGACGGGCAGTGGCTGCTACCAGAGACAAGTCCGCATGCAAATCGCCTCCTGCCTGCGGGGCACGGGGTGCCGAGGCGGGAGGCTTCAATCGTCCCGGCTCTGTCAGGGCTTCTGGTGGCGGAGAGAGCTGCAACTTTCCTGAAAGAAGCACGGCTGGAGATCGGGCGGAGAAACTCCGTGACAGCCAGGCAGCCGGCGCGAGTCCTCCCGCCCCGCACAGGGAGTCCGCCGGGCTGTCCTGGCGGAGCCGGGCGCCCCCGCGCCCCGCCGCGCCGCCTCGGCCTCGGCGCCGCCGGTGGGAAGGGCCGCGGTGGCTCCCGCGCGGGGCCCGAGGCGGGGGACCCCGCAGAGTCCCAGGCTGGGCGGGAGGGGCAGAGTTTTCCTCCGCCACGCCGGAGCGCTGGCGGGGGGCGGGGGGGTGCCACTGCCACCGGGGACTGGGATCCCGGCTTCGCCTCGCAGGTGTCGCCGGGGGCGAGTGCTGAGGCGGGGACGCCCGGCCCGCCCCCCGCGCGAGGCGGCCGTTAACGGCGGCGGGGCAGGGCCGGGCTCCGGGCGCGGGCAGCGCGCTGCGAGGCGGCGGCTGGAGGGACTGGGGCCGCCCCGGTGCCCTCCGCCTTCCCGGAGGAGGGAGGGATGTCCCTCATCGCACCGGCCTTGGGCAGCTGGGGGGTCGCGGGGAGTACTGGCCGGGTGGTCATCGCCGTTTGCCCCAGTGACTGGTCTTTGTTTGTTTCACTTCGAGATGAGAGGAAGATAAGCCGACTAACTACCTAGACTTTAATTAGGTTTTCCCTTCTAAATAGTGATAATAGAGAAATTTTGTTCTTGCACAGTCGAAACCAACATCTGACGTTTCTGTTACTGATACCAATTAAGTGTTTTGACAAAGCTAAACCGTTAGCAATGCTCATGTTTACAGTCTGTGTCTTTAGGACAAAATTTATCTTGAACATTCTGGTTTAATTACTTGAATCATCTAATTTACATATATAGTTGTAAATGACCCGTTATGAACTGATCATGCTTTCTATACCTCATTGTATTGCTTAGCATTGCATGTCTGTTACCAGATTCTGTGTCGTCAAACACTAACTTTGCAAAAATCTTGAAAAAAAAAAACAAACAACCGCACAAACAAAAAAAGAATCAGCCTGATTTCACTGATGCCAAGTAAGGACACTTGATACTGAAATGTCTTTATTACCGTGCTTCCAGAAATTTCAGATCTGACACATGAATGTACTGCAACGTTAAGTGTTCTTACAGCTTCACTAGCAGGAATTAAATGATTTATGTTCAGGTAAACTGTTAAGCATTTCTTTAACTCTTACCTCTGTGGTCCAAATACTCTCAACAGAAAGAGTTTTCAGCTTGACTTCTCAAAACTTTCAGTGATTATTTGTTTGGCCGATATTTCTAAAGTCCTCATATAAGCAGCAGAAATCCCAATACGGCGATGTACTAAAATTTACCATCATATTGCGTTAAAAGATGATGTTCATAAATGATAAGTGAATTTACAAAAGCACTTTTTTATTAAAAGAATATGATAAAAACTGTGAACTGTATTAAAAGTTTGTTATTCAGATACTTTAAAGAATCTGAGTAAGTAATAAATGTCTTCCATTTAGCTGAAGTGATTATGGTGTGCCCAATACATATTTCAGTTTCTTTCCTTGAGGTGTAGGCACATGGTGAAGTACCAATGTAACAGTGGTAGTATTTTCCAGAAGGTAGTGTGTGGCGGTAGACGAACTTGATAAGAGTCCGCTAAATGAAATGCTCTGCTACAGTTTTGTGGCAGAATTAGGCTCAAACAGGGGCTTGAATGGATGAGATACCCATCCTTCAAATTAAAGTTAATATTTGATATTTACCGATTCTCACAATTTTCTTAAATCTCAATCTGGTTCCCTAATCAAAATTAGCAATGTCTTTTCCTTCATATAGGTTGACTGTTCATTTCTGTTTCTATTTTGTTGCCTGCCTTCCACACAGTGTTTTCTGTCTAAACAGATAATTTGACAGATACCAGCTTTAAACCTACTGCTGTTTAAATGTAAAAAAAAATATGGAGTTGAGTAACCTGTTTCCAGGTATATTTGTATATTTGGACAATATACAAACTGCAACTTGTAAAAAGTTATTCAACCACCATAACTTAAAAATTAATATACTTTATGTGGTATAAACCGGTTATAAATAAGTAATAAACAGCAATGCAAAGTGAAGCAGTGCTGGAGTCTGTATCACAAGTGTTTATTTTTACATGCTGTTTAGGGTAAATTACATAAGAGCATCATTTAGTGCTGACTCTTGCTTTCGTAAATATTTAAGCAGCAATGTAAGTTAAGTTACACATTTTGTCTATTCTGAGGCATTAAGGCCATATTCTGCTTCATCAGCTCGAAAGAGGCCATATAAAAATGTATTATTTCTTTGACTCTTCAGAGAGATATGTTTCATCCCTTGAAGGATTATTACACTTAGTCATTTCAGTGTATTTCAGTGTATTTTGGACCTGTTTACCTAAAGGTTAAAAAGTTGTGTATGAAATGCCAGAAAGAAACATACATATGCCTGCTGTTCTAAAATGTGATTAATCATGTAAATTAATGAACATTTTTCCCTAATTCACAGAGGAACTTTCATTTAGTACATTTTAGTACTGCATCAACATTGCCAATTTTCTTTAGCAGAATGAGTAGCACGTAGCATGTCCTAGATGAAAAAAAGCTCTAGCAGGCCATGCCTAGTAGCTGAGCCTGGGCCAAGCTACTCACTGCTCAAGGCTCAGCTCTATCACTGCACATGATCACTCATGCTGTGTTATTGCGAAGCCGACCTTCAGTACTGTTCACCAGGAGCTGTTTCCAGTTAGCAGTATGGGCAAGGCTGCTCTCTTTTACTGGGGCAGGGGCCTGAGTCCTATGGACACATGTCGAGTGGTGTAGGTTTCTTTCAGGGCTTGAGAATAGGCCCAGCATTTTCTGTTAACCTGCAAAGAGAGTCATTCCAAGTAGAGTTTTTTAAATCTTAAAATTACTTCTCCTGCTTTCAACTGCATAATTTTCTGAACTGCTGTAGCTATAATGATGTCCACACCATGGTTGCAGTGTCAGTGCAATTCACTGGCTCTGCAGGTCCACCAGCTGGATATTGCCTGTGGCAACCAGACAGTGGTCACAGAGTGTTTTGCCACCATGGCCAGGGGAATGGTAACCCCCGCAGGAGGCAACTACAGCATCTGAGCATGGGGGCAGGGGAAAGAATGTCTCCATTTTTTGTACTGAGGGAATGATGGCCATTTGTCCAAAAGCTGAGGGTACAGACAGATAATTAGAAATGATTGAGTAAGAATAGCTTAAAAATGTAGTGCTCTTCAACCAAAATAATAATTGGATGTGAGCAGTGCTGGTATAGGCCAATTTCAGAAGACATATGCTCTTAGTTGATTACAATATCTCAAGAAGAAGAAAATAACCTCCATAGAGGCTCATTTCTTAATCGTCTTGACCTTCGTCACTTCCAATTGTCTATACCTTACTAAGATTCTGTGAAGATTTATATAAACCCTTTAACTGAATGGTTATCACAGTTCAGAACTTAAATTCTTGAAATGCCTGTACTCTGGCAAAGAACTTAGGAAAATTGCAACTTATATTTCCATGATCTTCAAGTGTTAACAACTATCTTACATGTAGATAACATGCATACTTTTAAAAAAATGTTCTTCTTTGGAGAACACTTTGTGATTTTTAAAATAACCTTTCCATTCCCTCATTGAGAGGAGGAAATACTAAAATATTGAAATATTCTCTTGGCAGCGGAATTAACCTCTGGACCAGCAAGTATGGATTTCCTATCTTTTTTCTGCGAAAAAAGAGTGTACGCTGAGCAAAATCACTTCAGAATTCTCACATAAATCTGCATACAGGCTATTGTATACAAAGATACTTATATGTAATGAAGATATCCCAAAGTTTAGGCAGCAATTGAATTTGGAAGAAAATATGCTTGATTTCTGGGCTATGCACATAATCAAGTTCTGATCATTTAAAACACCCAATAACAGTATGTAATGTTAAAAATAAAATTGCATAGGTTCTGTTGGGCTTAGGTTTTGATTTTCTTTGTAAGGACTTGGATTCTTCCATGATCTTAATCATAGTGTTTGGTTCTTTAGCTCTGAATGAAGAAGAAAAACATATTTTCGAAGTATTATCCACTTACAGTGTGAGAAAGAATATATGGCATAGATTTTTGTAATTTTATACCTTACCTTTCTTTGGTCAATAGTGAAGTAGTTAACTAGACTGACCATGTAATTATTAAGTCTCAGAATTAATACCCCTATAACATGAATATAGGACAATTCGCATCCTTCCCAGCTGTTAAAAACCTACAGTATATTCTAACTTCATATTTTGGAGACTTTCTGTATGGTCATGCTAGACATACTTAGATTCTAAGACAAGAAGAAAACAGGCTTCAATATATCACTGAGCAGCTGAAAGATGATCAGTCTGAGCCTTGAATTTAGAAGTAAAGCTTCCTTTGACTTTTGAAATAAAAAAGAAGCAGCTCTACCAGTGTTTTTCTAGATGACATAAAGGAAAAATACTGCAAGGTAGATTCCTCATATGTGCAGGAACCTACAGAAGATCTAAGGATATCCAAAGAGAATGGCTGAGACCAGTGGATACGTACTGCCCTTTCAACCAGTCCTGTAAACAAGTTAGAATTGAATTACTACTACATTTTTTGTGAATGTTTTACTCCCTGGGAGTGATCACAACCCTACAGTGAAGTTCCTGGCTGCAGGATTTCAATGGATGCAGCAATGTAGGAAGCCAGACACACAGAGTGCTGGAATCAGTGCTGAGTCAGACTTCATGTTGATAGTCCAGACCTTTGCATCCATTCTGGGAGATCTGCCAGTGTTTAGAGGCCAAAACCCATGTCCACTCCATATGGAGAAGGAAGAATGGCATAGAAATAAATGGTGACCTCAGAAACTTTCAGGATTCATAGGCAGACTTTTCCTAAAAAGGTTACTCTCGGGATTTGAGTTCATTTTTGGTTGGTGCAAAGCTTAATATTTTCTTGGTGTCAGTTTCCTATCTCTTTTCACGTATTTATTTGGAGCAGAAATCACTGCTCTCTTTCAATAGTTCAGTTATGCAAGATACTTTCATCTCACATTAAAATTTATATCTTATTTGTTATCCAGAAATAGTGGCAAAGATTATTCTTCATTTCCTGACTGGATGCTCTCTGATATTGCTCAGGTAATCTTATGGATGAACAAACTGTTAGTCTACCAAACTGCTTAGACTTTTTGAGCAACTTTAAATCAGAATCACAGAATAGCCATCATAATTCTCTTCATAATAATGTAAAATACTCTTTTTCACTGCACAGGATTGCAGTAATACCCTGGAAAAATTTGCATTTACTTCTGAAAAATTACACATACAAAACAGCTGCTAATTTTGACATCCATGTTGTCCTTTATAGAAAAGATATATCTCAAGATCAGAAAAATTCTGCTGCAAAAATGGCTTGCACAAGCTAACATGCAGTGTGCTGAGCCTTCATCTGGAAAAGAAAATTCAGTAGCTGTGGCACAGCTAGAGAAAGCTTTTTCATTGAAGAAAGCTAAAATCATGGGTGCATGTTCAGAACGAGATACTGTATCACACATATGGCAGCATCTGGAGTGTGGGGCGGAAGGAACAGTGTCCTATGAGGAAATATTTCTGCATGCCTCGATTGTCTGAAATGCAGCCCATTCACCCCCACTGCTTACAGATGGCCACTGAAAACTTAGAAATCTACTGAAACATGTATATAATCTCACATCACATTGTGAATTTCTGCCAGTACCAAGACTGTGCAGCCCACAGCAGCAGTAACTTACTGTTTTGGCGTGTGCATGGGCTTCAGAGGCCAGTTTTGTTACAAGTCAGAGGACATCTCTGCATTCCATGACCTTACCCTCCCCTGGAGCATACTACCCTTAGCACAGTCTTAACACTGTGCAGTCTGGGCTTCTGAAAAAGGCACCTTTCTCAGAGATGCAAACAATAATGTAGCATGAATTTTCTGGCAGCTTCTAAACACAGAGAGGGAGGAGTTCAGAAGAAAACACAAGAAAAAGGAAGAGAAAGGCAAGGAATAGTAGAACAGCAGAAAAAGAGGAAAGAAGGGAAACCAGACAGCTGTAGTGCTTTAAAAATATTTATTTCTATCTTTATTTCTTTTTAAATAAGCCAACAGCAGTATTTCATGTAGAGATAGCATAACTCTGAAAAGATAACATTAATGTCAAATTACTGTTTATGACTTCGTAGTGCAACACTCATTAAGTAGTGATATGAGTATAAAGTGCAACTTTAGTTGCAGAGCTTGAACTAAAATAACATTTTCTCTTCTCTTCTTCCATTCTATCATGACTGTTATGTAGCACCCCTTTTGGGAGCAATTAGCAGTGTCTGTATCATTGCACATAGCCAAATTAGATATTATGGGCGTCTCAGTTTGCCCAGTTTCGGTGAAGGAGGTTGCATACCCACTAGCATTTCAACAACATAGATAGAAGCATGATCAAGCATGATTTTAAAAATATTAGAACTTGGTAACATATATGATGATCCCCCTGTAGGTACAGTGGTACCTATAGTGGATATACTGTTATGGCTTTATAGTCACATTCATTAGCTTTTCAAACGCAGTTTTTCTTCAGCTATATAGCCATCTAATGAATGTTCTTACACAAATGCATAATGATAGTTGGTAGAGTCTACGGTATAATCTGTCCTTGTGTCCTATCTGTTCCTCATACTGTGCAACTGAGGCTCCCCCCACTCAGAGCAGTAGCATAAATTGCCCTCTGTATGTATCAGAATTGGTATTGCTTACCAATTTAAAGAATATATAAAACTATGCATAATCATCATCTTCGGAATAAATAATGAAATTTATTATAAAAGCCTCAAAGTCTATGCCAGCATAGCTTCTCTTTTTCAGATTTTAGGTTCCGCTCAGTAGCATGGATATGTTTTAGTTTATTAAGGGGGTGTTCATAATTTATGCAACTCTTCAATTGATGCTGTTATCCTATAAATAGAATCAATTACATTAGAAAGGAAATCTTACCATGCAAACAGTCTTTCAAAAGTGGGACCCCCTAAGGTTTTCTACCTTCAGAACCAGACGCTTTGCACAGTGGACTCAGAAAAATTAGTGAAAGATATCATAGTCCAATGGACTGAAGAACAAAAGGAAAATACAGTTGAGAGTCACTCAGTAACTTGTAACCCCCATATTCTTTTGAGAAAATTTAAAATATTTTTAATAGTCCACCTTATTTCACAGTAAAGATAAGATATACTCAAAATTTATTTACTTACATACAACATTGATTTTGCTGATATTAGAAGTATACATAGTGTTTCTCTCCATATTATATCTGATCACAACAAAATTTAATTCAAATTCTCCTCTCCTTAAATCCACAAGTAACATCCAAAAATTCACATAGCACTTTAAAAAGTAAAATTATGGTTACAATTTTCTGAAGTGTCTCAGTAACTTTTCAGTCTTTTCAGTCCTCCTTTTTAATCCCTCTTGAAAATGAAATTTAAATTTTGAATCAAGCTGCTTCCAAAAATGTTGCTCTAGAGACAATCCTTTGGCTGATACTGATAGTTAGGAATTATAATAGCATAAAAAGGAGGAAATCAGAGTTCTTGATTGTTTCCCAGTCTCACTGATTTTAAAAGGATTAAGGTGGAAACTCTCCAAATAAAAATCCTCAATAACCACTCCCTAGCCATTTCCCATCAGGCACCCAAGAGACAAAGTTGCCCACAATTTCATAAAATCATCTTCATCAGTACAAGTGAGTGTAGAGCATTTTTGTAGTTTTCTCCAGTCATAAAAAGAAATTACTTTGCATACATTGATGTAAACAACAGAGCAAAGTTGTCTGACCCTTCATTTACGTCTATTGATCCAAAAGACAAAATGCTGGCCACATTCATATAAAATAGCAATTAATTAATAGCTATTATTAAAAATCTTTATGTTACATATTAAAATGTCTTTATTATGGACAAGATCTACTTCATATTCACTTACCTAAGAACCTAACTAGCTTTCTAGGTTGTCTCTATGGCAGAGCAAGCAGACATCTGCACAGACGTAAATGAACTCCCTCTTAAAATAGGTACCCAAATATTAGATAGCTAAAAATCACTTATTCCATGAAAACAGTATTTTATTGACCTTTGAAAATGAGATATATTGATCCTGTTTTACTCATGAGTGTGAGAATACTGAAGTTGTTTTATGGGGATCAGACCAGACATCTCTGTAGTGCAAAAGCCCATGACAGAGAGCAGTAAGGAATGAGAAGAGCTGCATTTAGGTGAGAGCAAGCAGGACAATGAGGTGAGGCCTCATGACATGACAGGGAGAAGTCACTACTCTAGAACAGTTTTGCCAGCTGCACAATGTGCCACTTGGACAGCATGTGACTGGAGACATTAATGAGTTGGTCTCGGCCCAGTGTTGCCTATTTTAAGGCGCTACTGACAAACCCAGAAGTAGGCCATGGCTCTGTGTTTGCTCTGGTCCATATCATTAATAATTAGAAGCTCTTTAAATCCTGACATGCAATATTTGGCTCTTGCCGGTCAAACACAGCAGAGTGTGTTTACTCTCACTGAACTCCACTAACTTCTGTTACTACTATCTGTAACAAAAACACAGTTTATTGTGTTTGCTCTTTTTAATTTCTTGTGTATTAGATATTATTTCATGGGTACATCAGCTGGCTGCCTAACTTCTAGAGAATGTCTGAGCATGATATTTCTACAAATTTGTCTGTTTACTGCTGAATCCAGAACACTAACTTCTTAACTGCCTCTGGTAAACAAAAGGTATATTATTGGTACACAGTCTTCCAGGGGATAACTTTTTACAGCAAATGTCCTTTTAAAAAATGTGGATGACTTTTTTGCATCCATGCATCACAAATTATTTCAATAGATGTTAACCTAACTGGAGCAACAGTATGACAGTGAGAATGACGATGGTGGCTCCCGAGGCTTTACTTTCTCGATAATGTTGAGTTTATTTGTGTATATAGTAAATATCTTAGCTTTTTTCATTCAAATTAGCTACCCTTTATGTGGAAATACTTCTATAATGAACACCAAACAATCTAATTTATGGATCCTATATTCCTACTTTTATTTTCTTGGTTTTTGGACATTGACTAACAAAATCCTAGAGACATTTTTGAAATGTGATCCTTTCCCTGGAGGTTGTTGCCATGGCCATTCTCTGGCCATGAAATGGTAGATTTCATGAGTCAGATAGCCACAGATGATGATGTTTATTCAATGAGCTTTTGCACTTATTTTAAGTTCCATTTCACTCACTCTGTAGGACTGATGCAAATAAAAAAGGCAAATTTTATATGTGAAAATGTTGCTCCTTAGTTGTTGATTCCCTGAATTACACACTAGATTTATTAATGAAAATTTTTGTATTGTTTTAATGTCACATTTCTCATTATTAATTTTGTTACATCGTTAACAGTACTACTTCCTTTGTCTTCTCACTGCTTTGCTTCCATCCACAGCCTTTATTCCTTGATCCATCATTTTAGCCTGTATATCAACTATGTGAGATTCCATGTTGTTTCTGGACTGAGAATTTTAGGACGACAGAATGGAAAATTTACCTCTCTCAAGCTAATGAAGAAATCAAACCAGTTTTCTATATTTTCTTGTCCTTGTTCTTGTCATTATACTCATGTATTGCTCCATGATGTATTATGTACTCTGATGTTTGCAGTACTTGGACACCTGGTTTATAGGCTATCCTTTCTGCTTCTCAGGATGCATCTGCTTGTGATGATAAAACAAGATAATTGCTATTCTAAAGTGTTCTTAACCTCTTACCTTGTCCTGTAAAGTGAAAAATATTGCTTGAACTATTGATAAGTACAGGCAGACTCACTACTGAAATAATTCATAATAAAAACACCCAAGATGTACTAATTTTTTTCTAATATCTTTCATTAGTGCAAAGTATAAAATTTATTCCAAATTAGAGACTGATCCACAATTTTGAGTAGATATACATAAAAATACTACATACAAATTCACTAAATTTTCATATAATGCCTAAAAATAGAAGTGGATATGGGTTTCATATGATTACCACACTGAAGAAAGTGTCGTATCAGATTCAGAATTGATTTTCTAAGCCATTCTCAGTTTATACCTATAAAACTTATGGCACAAATTAATTTATTCCATAAAAAGCATGTGGTACTATGATGCATTATGGCTTTGGGGCTACTTATGTTTTTGAACATTTTGAGTCATAGTGAATATTTCCACAATCAAGTAAAAAGGTGAGATTACGTTTGGAGCTTGGTGATATTTGCAGGATACAGCTTTCATTTTGTTCGCTACTTCATAACGTGGATGGATATAGCAACATCTAAATGGCTAACTTCTGTTTCTTAAAATACAAAACATTTCAAAATATTCTATAGGCATTTAGGAGAAATATCATGATTGCTTGCCCTTGTTCTTGTGGGAGACTTTAACTTCCCAGACATCTGCTGGAAATACAACACAGCAGAGTGGGACGAGTCTCGGAGATTCCTGGAATGTGTGGCAGATAACTTCCTGACACAGCTGGTGAGTGAACTGACCAGAGAAGGTGCCCTTCTGGATCTCCTCTTTGTGAACAGAGAGGGACTGGTGGATGATGTGGCGGTCGGAGGACGACTAGGGCACAGCGATCATGAAATAATAGAGTTCTCTATTCTTAGGCCAGGAGACAGGGCAGCAGAACTGACACCCTGGACTTCCAAAGGGCTGACTTTGTCTTGTTTAGGCACCTGCTTGAAAGGATCCCTTGGGAGACAGTACTGAAGGGTATAGGGGTCCAGGAAGGCTGTGCACTCTTTAAGGAGGAAGTGTTAATGGCTCAGGAGCAGGCGGTTCCCAGGTGCTGTAAGAAAAGCCAGCAACAGAGAAGGCCACCCTGGCTGAACAGGGAGCTTTGGCTGCAACTCAGGGAGAAAAGGAGAGTTTACAGCCTTTGGAAGAAGGGGCTAGCCACTCACTGATTACAAAGAGGCTGTGAGGCTATGCAGGGCAG
The DNA here is from genome assembly GCF_047716275.1 of Strix uralensis. Taxonomy (NCBI): domain Eukaryota; kingdom Metazoa; phylum Chordata; class Aves; order Strigiformes; family Strigidae; genus Strix; species Strix uralensis. Next base: position 153,516,315 of record NC_133972.1, on the reverse strand, counting down.
AAATCAGGAGGTCTAAAGCCCAGCTAGAAATTAATCTGGCTTCAACAGTCAAAGATAACAAGAAATGTTTCTATAAGTGTATCAGTAGCAAAAGAAAGACCAGAGAGAGCCTCCATCCCCTGCTAGACACAGGAGGAAACATGGTAACAAGTGATGAGGAGAAGGCTGAAGTCCTTAATGCCTTCTTTGCCTCAGTCTTTAATAACAAGACTAGTTGTACTGAGGGAATCCAGCCTCCTCAGCCAGAAGACAGAGACTGGGAGAACGACCCCCCACGATCCAGGAGGAGACAGTCAGTGACCTACTGCATCACATAGACACACACAAGTCTATGGGACCGGATGGGATACACCCGAGGGTGCTGAAGGAGCTGGCTGGGGTGCTCACCAAGCCGCTTTCCATCATTTACCAGCAGTCCTGGCTGACCGGGGAGGTCCCAACAGATTGGAAACTGGCCAATGTGACGCCCATCTATAAGAAGGGTCAGAAGGATGATCCGGGAAATTACAGGCCTGTCAGCTTGACGTCGGTGCCTGGGAAGCTGATGGAGCAGCTCATCCTGAGTACCATCACACAACACATGCGGGACAACCAGATGATCAGGCCCAGTCAGCATGGGTTTATGAAAGGCAGGTCCTGCTTGACAAACCTGATCTCCTCCTATGACAGGGCAACCTGCTTATTGGATGAGGGAAAGGCTGTGGATGTTGTTTACCTTGACTTCAGTAAGGCCTTTGACACCGTTTCCCACAGCATTCTCCTGGCGAAACTGGCTGCTCACGGCTTGGATGGGCACACGCTTTGGTGGGTAAAAAACTGGCTGGATGGCCGGGCCCAGAGAGTTGTGGTGAATGGAGTCGAATCCGGTTGGCGGCCGGTCACTAGTGGTGTCCCCCAGGGCTCAGTTTTGGGGCCACTCCTGTTTAACGTCTTTATTGACGATCTAGACGAGGGGATCGAGTGCACCCTCAGTAAGTTTGCAGATGACCCCAAGTTGGGTGGGAGTGTTGATCTGCTCGAGGGTAGGGAGGCTCTGCAGAGAGATTTGGACAGGCTGGAGCGATGGGCTAAGGCCAACTGTAGGAGTTTCAATAAGGCCAAATGCCAGGTGCTGCACTTTGGCCACAACAACCCCCAGCAGCGCTACAGGCTTGGGGAGGAGTGGCTGGAGAGCTGCCAGTCAGAGAGGGACCTGGGGGTGTTGATCGACAGCCAGCTGAACATGAGCCAGCAGTGTGCCCAGGTGGCCATGAAGGCCAATGGCATCCTGGCTTGTATCAGAAATAGCGTGGCCAGCAGGGACAGGGAAGTGATCTTACCCCTGTACTCGACACTGGTGAGGCTGCACCTCGATTCCTGTGTTCAGTTTTGGGCCCCTCACTCCAAAAAGGCCATTGAATTACTCGAGCATGTCCAAAGAAGGGCAATGAAGCTGGTGAAGGGTCTGGAGCACATGTCGTACGAGGAGCAGCTGAGGGAACTGGGGTTGTTTAGTCTGGAGAAGAGGAGGCTGAGGGGAGACCTCATTGCCCTCTGCAACTACCTGAAAGGTTGCAGAGAGCTGGGGATGAGTCTCTTTAACCAAGTAATAAGCAATAAGACAAGAGGTAATGGCCTCAAGTTGCGCCAGGGAAGGTTTAGACTAGATATTAGGAAGCATTTCTTTACAGAACGGGTAGTTAGGCATTGGAATGGGCTGCCCAGGGAGGTGGTGGAGTCCCCATCCTTGGAGGTGTTTAAGAGTTGGGTCAACATAGCGCTTAGGGATATGGTGTAGTTGGGAACTGTCAATGTTAGGTTAAGGGTTGGACTAGATGATCTTCAAGGTCCTTTCCAACCTAGATGATTCTGTGATTCTGTGAAAATATATAGTAGAAAAACAGTGGAGTTGCTATCAAATGGTTTAAAAATGAAAGAGCTACCCAGATATCTCCTTAGTTTAACTCTGTTGCAGGTGATGAGGTCAGACCAACTTTTGATTATCTTGCCCAAAATGTGGGTTGTGAACCTTGTTCTGTACACATTTACTGTACATAAGATTGCCAGCCGATATTTATATTAAATTAGCACTTCTCTTATTCTCATATGACATCTAATGGGTGACTTTCAACATCTTTTATCTCTAATGCATTCTGCCAGAAGAGATTTGGACTGCAGCATCCAATTCAACAACACGTACAACAATGCACCTATTTAATTGTCCTCCAGCCCATCATTCTGCCTGGGGTTTGGGAAAAAAGTCTCTAGATGCAATATATGGGACCTAGATAAAGAACCATCAGTTTCTACCTCATGTAACAAAGCTCTGATCATTTGAAAGACAGAAAAATATGTATATTGAAGGCTATGCTTTATTTACGTTTTCTGTTAGTCACCTTGTATATTACTTTGATTCCTGTTTGCTTACTTATATGGTTCTCTCACCTACCTTTTATATTCTCATCAGCATTTGTTAATGTATGTCTCTTGTTCTCTCTGTTAAACTCTGTTGAACTCCTTACCCTAGGATGTTAACCTTGGTCCTGTGCACTGAAGTAGGAAAATACAGAAATTTCAGTAAATAAATAGTCAGGTAACCTGAGGAATTGCTTACGAATAATGCTGATGAGAACTAGATATTGTTGTACTATGACTAAGATATTAGTAGGAGATAACATTGGGAAAAATTATTCGGTGAAATATAATACATAAGAAGGAGTAGTGGCATAGACTTCTAGAAAGGAAAGTTTAGGCTGCTAATCAAGAAAATATCTGTCATGGTGAGATTTTACATAATGAAAGTTTCCAAAAAATGGTGAAACAAATTAATTTATCAATTCAAATCCAGATAGGAAAAAAAACCCAGGAAAATTTAATTTAGATTTCCTGCATTTGGATAGTCCATTTCTGGAAACTTTAATTCTAAGAAATCTCCATTCTATAAAAATACAGAGGTATAATCTATTTTCCCTAATTTTATTATTTCATTTTGAGCTGTATACATTTTGTTAAAATACCTACATATGGAAAACAGCATTTTGAATTGAGTACAAGAAAACAAGTTGGAATTAAATTCAACCAGTTCCAGTTTTTAAATTTCAGAGCAAGGCATTTATAGCGAGTTGATCTTAGAACACACAGGGATGCATACACTAAATGCACCTATCAAAAAAACCCAAAGCACTGGAGGTTGTCCTTTATGACACACAGCAAGTCCAGTTCCAGTATTTTCCTTTTAGGACAGGAACAACTATTAATCAGCACTTGCCTGTTCAGAACAAATCCCCCTGTTCTCTAAGAGTATTGTAACTATTAAAATCATCAAAATTTCCTACTATCCTACTACTGAAAATATGCTAGCTCATACACAGCTCTTGACTTCAAACATTTTATATGATCTGAGTCTTAAATTGAGGTAATAAGCAACAGTCTACAAGACAGCTCAGTTTCTGTTTCTCCAGATGATCTCCTGCAGTGTCTTTCATTTTCAAACTGCCTAAGAAAGTCAAAGATCCCAGTTCTCCTCTGTGAAACTAATGCCGTATCTCCCTTAAACTTCAGTGATGGCAGTAGAAGGTGTTGAAAATCACTTCCTTATGTTAAAACTATACAAACTTGCAAACTGGTAATGAAATACAGATCTTTGTCCCAAATCACTTCATTACATCAGTGTATCCCAGTAGCAATAAAGTTAAACTGCTACCAGAGATTCACAATATCACTGAAACAAAAGCACAACTGCTTTACATTATCACTTACTGGTATTTAAATAGCTCATGCTAGAATAGTACTTCCAAAACCTTCCTTGATTCTGACATGAAGATAAATGTCTGAGAGCAATATATTTAACTTCATGTAGATGATGTATTGCTTTCTTGTTAGGTTTCCTTACTTGAGATGACTTCGTTGTTTTATAACTATGACTAAATCTCCAGCTACAAAATGAATTTGATTAAATCTGACTACTTGACCTTGTCAACTAATGTCCCCAGACGCCTCTTTACTGACTACCATTTTCTATGGGCTTCTAAGCAGTGGAGCTGGAATATTTATACCTTATCCCATGTTCTCTGCTCTCAATGACTACATCTTCTCCAAAATTGTTATTTAAATTAAAAATTATTTAGAAGGATGGACTTTCATCCCTTTCAGGCTGTTATATTACTTAAAATGAATTATTTTCTTAAACCATTATATCTCATACAGATGTTACCTTGTTACGCACATCTCTAAGGCAACTATTTAAGACCTGTACCAATCCCTCTTGAAGTAAAATTGAAATTAAAAATAGCTTTAGGTGAAAATTACATTGCCTCGAGGTATTAAAATTATTATTTTAGATGCAGTTTAGCAGTCACTAATCAAATGTTTTTAAACAGTGTCTTTATGATACAGTTTCATTTTTGGCGGTGAAATTAGAAACTTTCTTTGTTCCAACAATATATTTAAACTGCCCTCAGCCAAGAAAATCCATAGTCCCATTCTTCTACACTAGACCAACTTAAATATCAAACCTTAATGATTCAAAATCAATTAAAAATCTACAGGGCTATAATTTCTTTATTTAGACTAATGTTTACACATTTTCATACTCTGAGAGATGTAAAGAAATGTAGCATCAATAAAGAAACATAGTAATAAATTTATGATCTTCAGTGAATTATAAAACTTCCAGCCAGTGATTGTTGCATGTTAGTGAGGTGTATATGCACTTAGTATGATCAGAGAAAGGCGAGCCAAATGAAGGAGCACCAAAATGAATGTCAAATTTAAATGATGACACCAAAAATAAATGAGACTATATTAACCATAAGTAAAATTGACTGGAGACTAGAATTAAGTTTCTAATCATGAGAACCATAAGATTTTAGAAGACTCCAGCAGGAGAAGTGAATACAGGTAATCTAACATGCTTAGGGGAGACAAGTGGTTTTGGAGAGGGATCATAGTAGAGAGTACTTGTGGTAGGAGAGGATTGGGCATAATATATTAAAATCTGTCAGTTATATGCAAAATGTATGTCACTGTATGTCTCAAAAGAACATTTGTGACAGACTAATTTACAGTATTTAATTCAACAGAAAAAACAAGGGGGAATATTTCATCTGATGCAAAATTTCTCCATTGTTTGGTACGTTAGACATCATAAAATGCCAATATCCTGAGGGATGCAATCTTATAAACTTCACCTGAAGTGGTCATATTATATTGGGTTCATTCCTCTGCTGCACTGAAGTAAAGAGGGGAGATAAAGATTCTTTTATGCCTCCACCAGTTCAGCACCATCCTGGAGATAAGAACCAAAGCCAGCCTTCAGCACAAAGCTGGAGAAATCACAGGGGTGCTCTAATGTCTGACAACTAGAACAAAACACTCAGTACCCTCTGTCAGCCAGAGCTGAAGAGCATTCCATGCTGCACCCCTCATTGCCTCCAGGCATCACAAACTGTCTGAATGTATGTAAATATATCCCATTCTTGAAGTTGACAGAAAATGAAACTTTCTATAAAGATTGCTCAGATTCCATGAAAGGGAAACTTGTGGTCATTTTACTTCCCTCCAGGAATGGAAAATGGCATTACAGGGCCTTACAAGTGGTCCATTTTGTTTCCTGCAGCACACTGTTTTCTGTGTTTCACAACACACGCTCACATAAACACATACACACCCCAAGTGTGAGTATGCATGTATGCATATATTGCCTATATAGCCACACAAGTGCATGCATGCATATAGAATTTTAAAAAGCAATCCAGAAACTCATTAAATTATAGTAACTCAGCTGAAAAAAAAAAAAAAAAGTAGTACTCATTATAATCTCATCACATTATTTTCATATTAAACCCTCTCTCTTTGATTTTACAATGTCAGGTTTGATCTTACACAGCTTAGGTGCAGTATGTTGCCTCTTTCTGTGAACTATCCTCCTATCTGTTTCCTAAGCTGTTGTTCCACACTTGTAATCATGTTATTTGAGTGCCTTATGTATTCTAAAAATAACCATAATAGAAGTTACATGTAAGTGCAAGGTGAGAAGTGATGAACAGGACAGCGACACAGCACAACCGATCACACAGAATGTAAATGGGAGACCAGACCACACTGTCCAGCAATAAATGATTATTATTACTACCATTTATAAAGAACCCCAAGGTGTCGGAGGCACTTCAAAGTACACACACACAGACATATTCCTTCCCCTAAAGAGTTTATAATCTAGAAACATTGCCAGGCTGTTTCTTCTTGTCTCATAGGAGTAAAACAAAATAGAGAATGATGAGTTAAGCGCTGCATTATATTGGATCATGCTTAAGTCTGTACTGCATCAATAGAGTTTATTCTGTGCCCTCCTACTTTATAATACATTTTTGCCACTAAGGAAGGAGCCGTACCAGCAGTTTGAGACTTGTTGAAACTCAGCTTGCAAGATATCAGTGACTAAACTCGGTTGCATAGCCACAACTTGCAAATGAACTTGAATGGAGGTAAATCTATTTTGCACACTCATCACAACTTGAACTAAGTCAAACTTTCACTTCCTGGAGTCATCGTTTCCAAGTGAGACCTCCAGCAAAACTTTGCTTTACCTCCCAGCCAACAGCCTGCACTTGTCTACAAGTGTGTCCTGCACTGCAGACCCTTGAACAATGGAAGTTCAGAAGTTTCCGCAAACAAAACTAATCCATCGTTTCCACTGCAATAGAAAGTACCCTTCATAAAAGAGAACAGTACAGAGTTCCTGAAGAAGAGTATTCCCTTCCACAGAATTAGTTCATCAATTCCCTTCCCAAACACATACATTCAACTTCTCTCCTGCAATGCCGACCCCAGCCATAAACAATACCACAGCTGCTAACAAGGTAAATGTGAACAGGGGTGAGCTAAACCTTAGAGGTCTATGGAAATTTTATTATAGAGGAATACCATACATCTGAAGTTCAATAAAGGTGAACACAAAGAAGAATGTGGTACTATGTAATTTAAATCCTCTGTATTACCATATCACATGATGTTTATCAAAAGTATATTAGCCTTTTCCACGATGCTACTTTATTTTCTTATGCAGCTATGTAGACACCAGGACAGACTCTAACAGCCAAAGGAGACCAGGAATTAAATCTGACTCTTCTGAAGTTAGTGGAATCTCTGCCATTTACTTCAGTGGGATCAGGGTCTCACCTTGAACATTAACAATATAAAATTATTTCAGTGGAATTGCTCAAGGGTTAAAGTTCTATTTCAGCATGAAAATGTAAAACTAAATCTCACTCTTAATGAGAATGGGTTGTTTTCTGTCCAAATACGATCTATATCAAATTACAATAATAGAATATTTTCTTTTTCTGGAGATTGATTTCTAGTCTGATTTTTGCTCATCTATATCTTTCCTTTTCATATCCTTCACAAGCTGAGAAAAAGATGAAAAGGCAACCTATTGGCATACAGTGTTGAAAAGTAAAACAATTTCAAAAGCACATTTCCACTCTGAAAGTGCAAGTAACCTTTAAAATAAATACAGCTGAACAAGATTAGAAAACAAACAAAAATATTTGTCTCCCTTTGATAATTTATTTTGTGCACATAATAAACTGGGTTTGTAGTCAGTTTTACTTTTTCAGGGAAGTCAGCTTTATTTTTCCAAGATTACAAGACAGAGTGATTGTGCCATTCTCAGGAACTGCTAGGGGAGAAGTTCATGTGCATCCTTACCATTAAACAGTGGAAAGCAGTGATTATAGCATATTTCAGCACATCCTTGACACTGAAGAGACTGCAGGTGAGTGTGCGAGGAGAAGCAAAAAAGGAAAATGCTGCTTTTAGATCCAGGTCATTTGACTCCAAATATCTGTGATAACATTGATTTCCTCTGCAGATTTTTTTTTTTCATTTTCTCGTAGTTTCAGCAGAAACCTCAAATTTCTGTTCAAAACCAAAGTACATTTTTATTTCCATTCAAGAGAATATGGAAAATTCTGTGTGAGACTGAACAAGAACACAAGCTCTGAGCCTTCTGGATTTTTAAGGCTTACCTTGCTTCTAGGTTCTCCAGAGTGAAAATGGGAAGCTGAATCATCCAACCTCTGCCTCCTCTTGGCTCTAGAGCAGAGAAATTGGAAACTCTTAAAAGTCGCAGCCTAAGCCAGACCTTCCAGGCAGCTAAGGTAGCACTAAGGGACCAGTGCCTTGAAGGCAAGACAATCCAGCTCTGATTCAGGGAACATGAAAGCACTAAGGCCCTCATGCTTATACATAGTGAGGTCTTCCCAGATGTCAAGGTCAGGACACTGGACCAAGTCCACATGGTAGTGCTGTCCATTTGTAGGTTCCAGTCCCTAGTTTTGGAAGAGTTTCACAGAAAGAGTAAGATAAATCAGAGGAACCTGGAAGCTGGGGACCACCAGCAGATGGCAAAGTAAGCTACACACGTGTGAAGTGACAGAATGCTGGGGTGTGCATGGCTAGGAAGTGGATGGAGCCCAACAGTGTTATAATGTTCTTCACAATTTTCAGATAGTCATTATTTATAGGTAATGAATGTCAGCAAGATGTTGCCACCTCACCTTGTTTATGAAAAGATCAGTGATGCCTGCAAAGTCTGTATGCTTGAAACAGACACTAGAGGGGAACTGGCAGTCAAGTAGGTGAGGTAGTCTCCAGGTCACATCTTCCAAGTGTGATCCTTCAGTAATTAGTGGCAATTTTTGTATTTCTTTCTATAATATATATCAATATATCAAAATGAGAGTATATATTAGTGCCTTTGGTTATACTAAGACTTGCATCTACATTTCTTTCAAAATTTCCCATGTGGAAATTTGCTTTTTGTTTGGTCTAGCAGTAATGCAATACAGGATTTCAGTAAAAGAATCGAATATGACTGTCAACTGACAGAGCAGTAGTATTGGATATCTTGTGCTGGAAAGTAGAAATAATGCTGCACAGGAAATATCAGTATGGATTAATCTATGGGCTGTTTATTAAATTGGTTTTAGTTGTATAATGTATATTAAAGTGAGATAAATTCACAATTCACATCTCATTGATTTAGCTAAGTTCAATTGAGAATTTGTGGTGTTGTTTTATGTGTTCATATTTGACTGTTTCTTCCTAGAAGCTTAATCAGTGTAAGCTTACATAGCCAATACAACCTGCTGCGAAAGCTTGGATCTTTAATACTGTACCATAAGCCACGCTACTGAGGTAGAAAATTTACTGCTGGCCAGAAAAATAAAAATACCCTTGCTTCAAGATTATGAAGTATATTTCGAAAAGATCTCCAGCTGGTCTTCCAGCTAGTTGGTTTCAGAGAGGATATCTTAGACATAGAAAAACATAATTGTTTGCACAGAAAACTGCACATATGAAAGATATAGTGCACAAATCAAAAACTATAATGCCTTTCTGTAGCCAGATGCATATATTAAATCCAGTGGCTCTCATCATCTACATACTGCCCAGATGTGTAACACCTACAGGTGTGCATGCATTTCAAGGAAGCCTTTAACTTGACTTGGTAGAAAGCCCTTGAAAAAAATTAATGCAATGATGATTTTTAATTGTCTTTTACTGCTGAATACTTATTTTTCAGTTCTTGGGCTAAAGTATTGTTGTTATCTATCTTATACTAAGTATACCAGTTTATAACAAAAATGCATATTATTATGCATAATGATGACATACTAAAAGTCATGAGTATTCACATCTCTCTTCAAAATATATAGTTTGATTTTGCTACACCGTATGCATCAATGGTAATTTTAACATTGGATGGCAACATGTAGTACCTTTACAGAAATTAGTTCTCATTAGTCAATTTTGACATAGTATTGTAGAAACAAAATGATGGGAAAACAGACAAAGAATTGTACCTATCCAGACTAATAAAAGCGTATCTTGAGAGAAGCAAAAAATATGACTGCTCTACTCAGCTAACTTTGTGTTCACACTAATGGGTCTATTTACCATTGAAAAAAGAACGTTTGTCACAGTTGTGTTTGTAATAGTGATTTCATTTTAAATAGGCTTTGTGTATTTAAATTATTCTACGGAAATCAGCTTTGCATTGCTATCCATAGGTTAGCAGCAAGGTTGTACAAAGAAGTAACAACAGTATAACTGCTAAATTGAGGGGGGATTCAATACCCAACTCGATGGCATTTCTGCCTAATTCTACTGTACAATGCCTGGAATTTTATATTTGGTCAATTTCTGTGAATCAATTGGTCGAACACAACTACTTTTCCTAGTAGGTGGACAGGGAAAATCAGAAATTGATGGAACTCTGATTACCAAGTCCAGAACTTAAAAGCTCCTCTGTAGCAGCCTATAGACTTTCTAGTGTAACTCCTGGTATGCATCTGCTTCCAGCTTTTTAAAATATGGAAATTCCTGAATAAATTGGTTCCAAGACACAGAGGATGGGTGTCAAAATGATGACTGGGAAAAAGATAGTAAGGGGAAGGGATACACACAGAGAAAACTTCTGTCAGGAAGGTAAGAAAAGAGAGCATCCTGGTCTGGGAGAAGCAGAAGGGTAGGGATATATCTAGAGACTCTAGAGTGAAGTAAGGAACAGAAGGAGCTGCAAAGAGTTTGGAAATTACAGGGGAGTGGGGAAGTTGGTAGCCAGTGCACTTAGAGAGGAGAACAAAGCCACCCCAGGGTGCACAGTAGGCTTGACCTATGGAAGTAATGCACTATGTGACCCTCTTGTTGATGAAACAACAACAACAGTAATAAAGGATTATTTTCTCTGGAACTCAAAAGCTTTCCACATAGTACAGCCTTTGATTGATAGTAAAATTAAATTAATATGAAATAATCTTTAAATTACAAAGCTTTCTAGAAGGGTCTTTGATTCTATACATGACTCAAGGAAACATAATTTTAAAGTAAATGTGTAAAACTGGAAATAGACTAAGTTGGAAAATTCACCAAACCATAGCCAGTGCCACTTTGCTGTAGAAGTTTTATAATATTAATCAGTCTTCACATAATGCAATTATAGGCTTTGAAGAAATGTTTAAAACAATGGAAAAATGCAGATAAATTTGATTTCATTCAAATTCTACTTTTTGACCCATTTCCGAGATAAAGTTTTGTGTAGACTAGCAAAAAATGATCCTCCTGTGTTTTTGGGAATTTGTTCATTGTAACAATGATGCTTATAATGGCATATTTTCCTTTCCTACCTTTCCTTTGCTAATCTCTTCCTTCTAAGTTCATGTATAGGTGGATCTTGGGAACAGTAGAAGTGAAAAATGCTGTGAGCCTCCAACTCTGCAACATGAGTTGTCTATTTATGATCTGTGTGTCCTTCTCATTGGCCTACTGCTCCTCTCAAGTTGGAGACAGAAAATACTGGTTTTCTTAGAAAAGGATTCCTTTTGCTCTTTTTTTTCCTCCTTGGATTTGTTTTTTTTTTTTCCCCTGATGTTTTTCTGCTTCCATTACTTTTTTTTTTTCTCCAGGGTTTTTGCTAGTGCCCTTTCAAAGAGCTAGGAAAAAAATTCTTATTCTTTGCAGTTTGTGCCTTCCTCTGAGCACAGGAGAGATTTTCTGAGAAGAGTCATAACTATAGCTCGTTAGCAGGTGTTAAGTAAGTCAGTTTATCAGAGGTAACTCCATTTTCTTATGCTATGATGTGTTTTGCCAAATCATCTAGCACAAACAAATCTTTCCTAACTGGTACCTGTACCTGATATTACAAGAGTGGTAGAGTATGCACAACCATGCAACACTTGGCTGTGTTACTGTTTGCTTCTGTCTTCATGCTGTCTCCTCTTTTCTTTTTCTGACTGATCTAACTCTCAGTTGAAGGTAATGTTTAAATATTACCAGCTTCCGGGCCCTATTTCATCTCAAGCCTATTTGGCACTGCACTGAAGCTTCAAGACTTTCCAAGCAAGTCTGGAGGGACTTGATTCCCTCAGTTTCACTACCTGGTAAACAGCTGGTTGCAATTCCATTTTAAAATCAGTGTTGAAGAAGCACTGATTTATTAAGTATAGCATCTATAACTTTTCTAGCATTCAGTATTTTTGTGTCTCCAACTTCCATGTTAAATATATCAGAACACTAGTCATGGCATTAATTCGTTCTTATGTGTGTAACCAATATTAATGATTTAGTTCATGAAAGCTGTGAGCTCTAAAAAAATGTATTTTTACCTCCTGTTCCTGCCACTAGCCTTTTAGGACATTAATTTCATATATGATACAGTATCATATATGAAAGGCAAACCAATTCAGGTTTGGGTTTTTTAATTGCAATAATTGTCAGCTATAAATTTATTCTGCTTATTTCTAAAATGTTCTATATGACCATTACTCTACCATAATGAAAGAAAAAGAAGAAAAAAAGGAGGTCTCGGAGTAGATTTTTCCTCAACCTTGCACATAAATTATTTTAAAAATATTTTTGAAATAGAGTTGAAAAAATTATGAAATAAAACCATTCATAAAATTTACAAAGATGCAAACAAATGGAAGACACCATAAGGTAAAATTTACAGTATTACAATAATACCTTTAATATTAGCACTTGCAGATGGGATCCAAAAGCAAGTTCTTTAGAGTATGTTCCCAAGTTCCCCATCCCAAGCTGATGTGTCTAAGTAGTGTAATTTTCAATGTCCAAAGAAAATGACAGGTCTTTAATTCAATGTTCTAGCAAATTTTGAAAAACTAAGCTACTTACACTGTACATAAGTGTTAAGAAGTCATTTAACCTTATGTCCCATCAGCAGTATATAGCCATTCTTCTTCTGAACAGAGAAGTAGGGCAACATAACACAGGAGTCTACTGTACATTCCATGATCTGGTAAACTCCATGCCTATGGTAGAAGAATAAGCAAGATGCACCACCTGTCACAGAGGACAAATAGTTTGAAGAACCGACTGTCAGTAAAGCAATTATATACAACTTTAAGATTCACTAGTTTATGTCTTAAACCAATATATATGGCATCTAAATATCCAGTAGGAGTACCCATTTTTTTTACGTTTTGGAAACATTCGTTATATGTAGAACTGGAGATAAAGAGCTCAGTATAGGTTCCAAAACCATAAATGTATCTTCCATGTGCTCATGTAGCTTCCACTGACTTGAATAAGACAAAGTTAATTCCTCGCTTGATGTTTCAGCCATACTTAAACAAAGTCAGGTCACAGAATTTGGAAAGGGTAAACACCATGCTTACCTATACAGGGTAGAGGAGGATCCACTGACTCCCAAGCTGGCTATCTTCTGAAGAAACATTCTAATTTGGAGGCAGGAATAGAATTAACTACTCTTTGTGTTTCAAAAACATCCTTAGCATAGGATTTGGAGCATAGATGAGAAGTAGCAGGCATTATCACTCCCCCAATTTAATCTCCTCAAACAATAGGTAGATCCACTAGGATAGGATAACTGACTGGTACTTACATTGCTGAACATAAAAATTATGGCTTGGAGGCTATCAGTACATGGAAGAATGCATCCAAAAGTTTCTTTCTTGACCTCTCTTTCATCTGCTTTGCAGAGTTATCACTCTAAATTATTTTGTTTCTGTCTGGATTGGAAATTTTGGAATGTTCATTTCTGAAGAAATCTGTTGATAGTATCATGTCTTGAAACTGTCACAGATAAAAAGATTGACTCTTTGATGAGAAGGGATAACCAGGTCTCCTTGTTTGCTCAGTCTTTGGTCTGTTTATTGCTTTAGTTAAAAAGCAAACAGTTGCCATTATGTGCACAATCTCTTGGTAACTACACTAATCACAAATTCAAGTTTAAAATAATCATCTGCCCTAATCTACAATAAATCTGAACTTTTAGCCATTTATTTCAACTTTTCTAAACTGAATAATAACGGACACATATGCCACATAGCCTATTTCCTCAATTTTTGCAAGTTATTTTCATAGTTTGTTCCTATACCCAACAGAAAAATTCAACAAGCCGTAATAGTGAATATGCAGACAATTTAATGAATGCTGAATGAAAGAAAATTTAAAGTGTATTTCCCTTTTTAGAAGAAATTAACTAGTAAATAAACAGTCTTAACCTTTGCTTGGTAGTTAAATGCAGTAATGTCCCATTTCTAATGTTTGTGTTATCTAAGGAAACAATGGAGAGGTGTTACTTAGAAAGCCTCATTAGAATTGATTTACTTACCAACCCACAAATGTATAAATACCTTACCTGTAAGCCTCAGCTGTACAAAGACTATTAGCTAAAAATGTGTGCTTACATGTAACATAAGTTTTTAAAAAGCTGCATTCTTAAATGCATTATTTACATAAATGGGGTCCAACTTATAAAACGATGAACTCTAGCTCATGATTCTTGGGCATTTTGTGTAGGTATTAAGCAGAGTGTCTGAACAACATATGCATTCTTCAGAAAGGTATTTCCATTTGGAGAAAAGAGGTCTGAAAATACTCCTTCATTCTTGGGAAGCTATTTTATATAGAACGAGGACATCCTAATATAAGCGTTCTATCAGGACTCTTTGAAGAATCACTAAAAGGTAGACTGATCATTAAATGGAATAGCAAACTAATTAATAAAATTAATTTTTAATATCAGGTATAGAATTTAAAATGAGATAGTTTTGTCTCTATGTATAGTTATATCCTGGGCAGTTGGAGAACAAGATTAATTTAGGCCTTTCTTTCACAATCTTAAATATGAAGCCTGTATATATGATATATTTCTGTGTAAGCACTGTATATGGTTTGGGGATGTATGCTATAATCCATCAGTTCTCAATGTACTCTAATTATTTGATGATCTTCACCACCATAAAGCAGAGGTAAAAGCAAAGATCTCAGGAGGTTGTGTTTCAGAGTTGGAGCCCTACTGCCTGTATCCCTGCTGCTGCCTCTGAATGGTGTGGCTGGCTTTTATACAGCTTACTCACTCTTTAGGAGTGCTCAGATGAGGCTTAGTGAGGTTCAAAGTACTCCAGAGACTGAAAACATTTGAAGCCCACTCCAGCACTGCTTTTACCTCCACTTACACACCTAGTGTCAATAATCAGCAGCTCTGAAGTGGGCTCATACTGAGGTGCCTCTTTTGTCTAACTGCTAAGCCAGGTATCAGCTGCAAATCTTTACTGACAGTAAGTTCAAACTTGCAGTTGAACCATTCTATGAAGGTTTACATGTTAGAAGTCAACATTGCTGTGTTTCTATATTATCTTCATAGTATTTTGTAATTTCTAATGCAAATTAAATACTTCACTCCTATACTGGCAGATGGTCAGTGTAGTGCCTGGTATGTAAAAAGGTAGGCACTTTGCAGTACAGTAATGATTCAAAAAGTGTATATTTTCTGCAGCTGGTCATTTTCTAAAGATTTCAAATGTCATATTCAAATGTCAAATTTCAGGTTGACAAGCTAGAGCATTAGCAGAATTTGTACATCTTCAATTTTGTATTTAGTATATGCTTCTTAATTACTGCTTTTCTATTTGAGAGATATTAAGCATTGGATTTTTAATATTTGAAAGTAACATTTATGTTTCTAAAATATCTTATCCTGATAACTAAAATACAGCATAACAGAAATCTAAGGCAGAATCCTGCTCAGGTATTGTCAGCAGAACTGTTTGGATGATCAAGGCAAGTGAGATCTGCTCCGTACTAAATGAAGTATCTTTCACTCTGATGTTCTCATGATCAGCTACGGAATACAACTAGTGAGGAAGAATGAAAAGGCAAAGGAGAAGTTAAACTAAGGGCTGAAAAGCAAACTGCAAGTGTTGATTTACTGAAACGCTATTGAAAGGTTGTCCGGATAGAGACAAAATATTTTTTTCCCATGGTGTTTAGTGGAGGGCCTAAGATTTTGGACTTGCCTAATCAAGAAAGGTGGAGAAGATAATGATGAGGAGAAGTCTTCGCAGATTAGAAAAAGATAAACAATTAAACATCATCATTTGAAAATAATTACTGATCAACTACGAGTGAGGAACAAACAAAAAGAAAAGAGCAAGGTGAAGTAATTATTTGAGGGGAGAAATACATTGAAAAGAGAACCAAGGAGACCTGAGAAACTACAGAAGAAAAGCCTTGTCGCATAGCAGAAGCCACCACTAAAAATGTGTTATATAGGCAGGAGTAAAACTGCCTATAATAATATACTGGAATGAGATAAGAAGAAATTAAATATATAGAGCCATAGAAATGATCCACATATGTGAGAAATCTACTGTTGTCAGAAGAACCACTTAGGTCAAAAAGAGTAAGAGGAAATAATGAAGTACAGGCAGCAGAAAGAGGGAGTCACTTAGTCACTAAGAGCAAGAAGTGAATTCCACGTAATGGCCAGATTACAGTCTGGACTGACATTGGGAAAAAGTAGCACTGAATAACACAAGCTTGGGAAAATTAGAAGAGTTTTTCTTTAAGGGGAAAAAAGTAAAAGTCTGCACAATATTTCTGAGGAGGTTCCCTTTAATTAACAAATTTAGGAAGATCACAGAAGCATGAAAAGAAAAGATACAAGAGATGTAGGTATAGAAGTAGATATCAGCCTGGAGTCATGTTCACAACTGAGAAAACTGTTAGATTGCAAGGGAGAAATAAATCTTTTCAACTACCCCCAGAAAACACTGGGATAGAAGAATAGCCAGGCTGGTTAGAGAAGAGAATTATTGATATGGAAATGGAGCAGTGGCCACAAGCATACATCAAAATGAGGAAGAAAAAGAAATTAGACTGAATTTGCAATGGTTAGGCATCCCTATGGAGTATCTGATGAGATTTACAGCTCTGCTAGCAGACCAAGATAGGCCTGGCAAGGAGATGAATACCTGAATGGATTCAGTTTGTACAGAAATCCACTGACAGCAAAAGGCTACAGAATCCCTGAGACAGTATCTGGGGATGTCACAATAAAGTATTGCTATTTGCTGAATACCAGTATGTCGCAGTTCAGAAGTGCAAAGCCTTCCTTTATAACTTTGTTTCCAATACTGAGCATTAAAGAGAATTATAGTTCTGTCTGGGAGGTTTCCTTGGCTTGTCACCCAACTCCAGCAAAAGGCAAGCGTGTGCAAACCTATAGTGTCCTCCAGCAAAGCTGGTGAAGGGTCTAGAGAGCTTATGAGGAGCAGCTGAGGGAACTGGGGTTTAGCCTGGAGAAAAGGAGACTCAGGGGAGACCTTATTGCTCTCCACAATTACCTGAAAGGAGGTTGTAGTGAGGTGGGTGTCGCTCTGTTTTCCCAGGTAACAAGCGATAGGACGAGAGGAAACGGCCTCAAGTTGCACCAGGAGAGGTTTAGATTGGATATTAGGAAAAATTTATTCACCAAAAGGGTTGTCAAGAATTGGAACAGGCTGCCCAGGGAAGTGGTTGAGTCACCATCCCTGGAGGTATTTAAAAGACGTGTAGATGTGGTGCTTAGGGACATGGTGTAGTGGTGGACTTGGCAGTGCTAGGTTAATGGTTGGACTTGATGATATTAAGGGTCTTTTCCAACCTAAATGTTTCTATGATTCTAAGGCAGTGTCAGGGCCCTTCATATCTGGTGTGGAAAAACATGCAAAAATCAGCCACATGCAGGAAGTGTAAGACATGATGCAGAGAGCAGGGAGCAGCCTGTCTTTGGTGTGGGCAAGCGCATACACATGGCTAGCGAATAATGTGCAGCTCACTGGAGGCCTGGGGAAGCAGATTGCCCAGGGGTTGGGAGAATTCACATTGCCCTTCAGTAGGTGAGCTGATGGTTGTAAATAAGCAGTTAATTTTTATTATGGTAAATAAATGCTCTGGGCAGTTTCTAAAGCTTTGGGAGTCTCATTACAGTCTCCTCTCCTATAAATTCTTGTGAACAATGTTATCCATGATACCTATGAAAAAGTATATCAGCAAGTGAAAAATCTTAATAAAAAAAACCCAATAAATTCTTATTACCACCAGAACTATATGTGTGCAAAAATAAAAGCACCATTCTGGGACACAGCCTACTGTGGGTTTTTAAGGCTCTGACATGGACATTTGAAGGTTATGAATGTCAATGAAGTCTTGAAATACTGAAGAATTAATACAGATGTTATGGGGAAAGTTGCAAACTGATAGACAGCCCCAATATATGATAGACATTCAAAAAAAATTCTGGTAGTGGGCATATGGTTAAATATAATCAGAGCTTGATGACAGTGTATTGAAAGAAAATGTTTGTGTCAGAAATAATTAAATAATAAGGAGAATATACTGGCAGAAGGATGTTGCACATTGGTAATGTGGACATGGGAATAGGTGAGGGGTCTTTGGAAATAAGGATGCTGCAGTTAAGATTTTCCCATGGCAAGCTCAACCAGGGAATTTGAATCCTGTCCTCATCCTAATATCCCTGATTGGCTCCTTTGGCAGAATTTTTCAAGAACACAATATGTTGATAGGTGTAATTTTGATTTAGCTAACATATTTTTAAACTTAATAAAATATTAAACAAAATTAGCACCTGGATATATAGGAATAACATCTTTCCTAGCATACCAAGAGAAAGAAAACTCTCTTAAATTCACACTTTCGCAGTGTGGGTGGCAGGATGCAGTGGAAAATTCAGTAAGTTCCCAGAATACTAAATGTACCTTAAATACTTTTGTGTACATCAAAAGAACTTATACTCACAGTGTCACCAAGTAGATTTCATATTCACAATGTGAAGATTAAGTATATAGAATAATGACAATTTAAAAAAACCTAAACAACTTAGAAGTTGAACATTAGTCTTTTGCAGGTAACAAGCATGTAAATAGTTTTTTTATGGAAATGTGTAGGTAGATTTAAAAATCAATGTATAAATATATGTGTATCTATACCTGTATGATCACTATTTGATGAATGAGCTCGATCCATGCTGTATCTATTGGTGTTTTTCATTATATTTAATTTTAATTCATTTATTCATAGTTTTAACCTTTGTAAGAACATCAGTTATTTAAATGAGTAGAAGGTAAACCACATCAACAAAACTGCTGTGTTTAATGTTGAAGATAACTGACATGCATGAAGTCATTGTATTAAAATATTGTTTTTCCTATTGTTTAGCACAGATGGTGCTGGTAATTAATATTGTGCTATTTTTTCATCAGGGGATTCCCTGATTACAAAACTCACGCAGTATGTAATAAACTGCTACATTACACTGTATGAATAAATGATTTATGATTTATATATTTATTAATGAAAAATCCATTATCCAAGGTGCAAATTATGCAATATTTCAAAATTTAAGATTTTTTTTTTGAAAAATAATGTATTTTTATAAAATCCATAATTTATGAAATACTATACACTATCAAACAGATCCTATTTACTTCTGTCTTTTCTAAAGGCCTTATCCAAGTGTTGATGATCACAAACAGGCTCATTATAAAATGCACATCAGCAATCAAAATATCTTTCAGGGTGTTCTGATACTTCCTGCAGAGGGTATTAGAAGTACAGTTAGGAATAAATTCTCCTGTCTTTACCCTATAAGGGTAAACATTATGTCCTGTGCACCATCTTTATTCCAGGGGTTTGTTTAAATGTCACCATACCTCTAAAGCACTCATTGAAATCAAAGCATATATTCTAAAAATTTATTTCTAAATACGAGCGTAGAAACATGCTTATATATGACAATCTAAAGTTACACCATTTTCCTCGGTTGTGTACTTTTTTAAATTTTAGAACATTTTGCACTGTCACAAAAATGTTCATGGGTAGTATGAGCAACTGTCAAGAAAATGCAGTTGTCCTGTGGTAAGATCCTATTTGACAAATCTCCAATCTGCAGAATGCAGTCAACTGCTTTAGTTGTATGCACTCCTTTCCCAAACTGCTCACCAATTGAGTAGTGATAGCAAAATTATTCTAGGCCTCTTCCCAAACAGACATACTTCCAGTTTGTCTACTCAAACTGGAAATGTAGGTTCAGGTGGTTGGAGCCTGCCCTCCAGACTGGAAGAACTTCTGTGCCTAAATATGCATGACAAGCTGGCAAGGATATGCAAGACATACAAGGTGCATAAAATATGCTTCAGTTACCCACATGTGGGAATTAGTAACCATAGCTAGTATAAAACATATCCTTGTACTGGTTCTGCTCATATTCTACCCAGAAGTAGGCTTTTATCAGCTGCCTGTAACCTCTTGTCCACATACCTTTCTCTTGTACAGTCCACTTACATGATACAGAAATACAGATTATTGACCCTATTGTGAAGAGCCCTAGCTTTTACACTTCCTCAACTTTTCATAAGATTGCTTTCCTGAAGAGTATCTTCAATGCTACTTTTCTCGGAATAAGGAGAATGGGTACTTCCCACCTGCTACATTTCAACATCTTCACCTTCATCTGCTGACCTGATATGGGGAAAGTGAAAACCTTGTCTGTGCCAATCACTTTGAGAATGAGAAAAAAAAAGTTTCCCTCCTACCTAAAATACTTCTACTGGGATGCCTGAAGTGTATCAAAATCCATTCTGTAAGAATTACACATGTGGGAATGTTAATCTAGTAATGGTTGGGACTGTAGGCTGGAGGAGAAAGAATTATATGACTTTTCCATGCTGTGTTTGAGCCCTAATAAGTGACCTGCTTAATTAGATGCCCATGTGCTTTTTCAAGACCTGAAAGAGGCAAACTCTTAACTAAATCATTTCCATCAAAGTCTCCATGTTTTGTGGTTGTGCAGATTGTATTTGACTTAATTCACATGCAGTTCAGGGCTGGCATTTTGAAGACAAAGATCTAGATACTCATCATGACTTTTGAATAGAGCAGAAAATGAAATTAAAATGTCCACATCAAAAAAAAGGATACTTTTGTCTTCTGACTCAAGATACCTAAGTCTTAAGCAACAGCAACTACCTAGTTATGGGCTTCAGAAATTGTATTTCTTAAAACAGTCAAATTTTTTTTGAACAAAATCCTAATTACATCTACTGCAAAAATAAGTCATTTCCTGTATTCACTGCATTATGAACATATTCACTTAAAAAATTATATTTCCAAAGCATGCTGGATATAGTTTCTATCTCCAGTTTTTATTCTCAGATATTAATATACTTCTTTTTGAAGATATCTGAAGATGGCTATAAAACAGATGAATACCATAATTAAAGATTGCACTTAATCATTAATAGTAAAGCAATAGATAATTTGAATGTACACTTATGCTATACTACATGTTGTCACCTTTAAAGTACACATTTGTTTTAAAAATCAATACCTTTTAGCTATTATAACTTTTATAATCGCTTTAAACTAAATTGAGTAATGCTGGATAGTATTTACATTTTTGTCAGGCATTTTGCAGATTTCTCTCCAGGTTTCTCTATTGGTATGCATCACTAACAGGGAGGACAAAATGATGTAATTATAATGTAATTTGTAAGTAAATGCATGTTCAGTTTAAAAACGTGAAATTGTTTTCCCTTTCAAATTAATAATATCTGTCATATGTTATGTTTTACAATCTACAAATTTATTATGGCAGTGTAGAGTTTCAAAAATCTCTCTGGGATTTTTGTTCCCACACAAACAGCATATACATTTGTGTGGGTTCTTTAGAGTTCCCTGATTTGTTAGGCTATTATAGCATGAATTAGTACATTAGAATTCAGCCTAGGTATCTACACCATAAACTTTTTTGGGAGAAAAGCATTATTTCAAAACAGACTAATACTGGTACAGTATATACTATTTATGTTTTGCTGCATGGAAAACAGCAGGTTTTAAAAAGGAACACTTATCATGAAACAATTAGTCCAGCCTTTTTAATGGAAAGATGTTACAGGAAGTGTAATAGTAACACTTGCAATTCTCAGTTCTCTGTTAAATATTACTGTAATGTAAAATATTGTATGTTTCAGATTTGCAACAGAACAATTCAAGAAAGAGCTGACAAAGCCTGCAAATAAAGCAATAGTAAAATTCATACTGATCACTGAGACTCTTCTCCTAAAGTGGAAAATGAGTTGCTTAGGGTTTCATCTTTCCATGGGATTTTTCTTTACTGCTTTCTGCATGAATATGGGAGGTGAATGTGTAAATATCCAGCTTTAAGCTAGTATAATAATCTTTCGTTCAAATTCATATTTCACAAATACAGCGTTGACTAGCTGCAGAAAGAATATTAGTCCAAATCATAGAGAATTTGTTCTTAAACCAAAGTCCTTGAATCACATGTTATCTAGTCCTTAATGTATTTGTATACAAAGAACTATTTATTTTCCAGTAACAGTGGAGGAATTTAAAATGTGCAAAACAAATCTTTCTACTATGATATTTTCTCCTTTATGACTTTCTACTTTGACTAGTTGCTTTAATTCTTAGTTGCTTGTATGACTTATTTAAATCTAGTTACATGACCATATATGCATATTGTTTGCATGAGTAGGAATAAAGATGATCTAAAGCATCATGAAAACAACGCTTGATATAAGTTGCAGGATATTTTTGGGTCTTGCCACTGCAGTCTTTTCTCATGTAAAACTCACAAAATGCATGCTTTCACTGGCCACAGTTTTCTGACTTGCTTAAGTCAGGATTACAACTATACATCCAAAAGGACTGTGTGGTGTAGGCTCAGTTCCTGCCAAGTGTTCTAAACTTACAGATTCCTCTGCCTTATTGCATCTAATGGTAAGACTGAGATCACTGGCTCATTTACAACATCGGATTTCTTTGGTCAACACTGAATCACTGATCCAGGCTGAAATGATTTGTAATTGTAACACAGGTACGCAAATGTGCAGTGCAAATACAAATCAGACACCTATATTTTTTAAAGACTTCTCTGAGTTATTTCACAGTTTATTTATGATGTGTTATTTTTGATATACACAGGATAATATAACATGAATGTAGGAATTCATACTACTGTAAGAAAATAATGAAATCTTGGTTACAAGAAGATACTACAGAATACCTGGTTTAGTTAAACAAATGTACACTTTTTAACGTAGATGGTCTTTATCTGGAAAATACATGATAAGAAATACAATTCAAATAAATTAAAAGTTAATATTTTATCGAGGACCAAGCAGAAACCTAGAGCTAAAGGTAAATGACTTTTTATACTTAGGGGAATAATATTTTTAGCAATATTATTATCCTTGGAATTGCACCATTAAAACTTACTACATTGTATTAGAATTTTCTTTATGTTTCATTCTGCCAAGTATCATACCTCAGGATCAATAAGTACATAATAAAATTCATTTATTACAGTGAACAATTACAAATGTGATCTATGGCAACTGAAATGTGGTACTAGGATGAAGTAACATTCTAAATCTCGATAAGTAACCTCTTTATGGAGAAAGAACAGCACTGGAGTTATTGGACACCTCTGCTCCAAACCAAGCAATGAGAGTGAAACAAATACAATGATTCAGAGTGATTTCCTACCTTGCTGTCTACAGCTCTCATCCTTTACTTTTACTGATAGATTGCAGATATTCATTATTCTTTTTAAAGTATCTACAAATATACAGCTCTGACCATACTTTAATCTGTACACTGAACTTTTTACCCAGTACTCCAGTGTTTGACAGTAGCGGGAGCTATGCGTGAAGATCTCGTATAGCATATGGCTTGAGGTCCAGCTGGATGCCTGAGTATGTCATTCCAGACGCAGGTTTGGATTGCTCAGTAATTAGCAACTGACTGTTTAATATTGTTAACTCATTTTTTCTTTGCAATTCATGTCCTGCTTTTCAAAATTCTAAAAGCACAAATTGTGTGAGTGCCAGCAAAAAAATAATAGTAACGAGCTCATTTCCATAGCATTGGACCCATTTTCATGCTCACTGATGATGGTTTCCAAAACCGAGTTTTACTGGCAAACACGGTTCTGCTAGCATTGTCCTTCCAAATGCCTGGAGGAAATAATCCCAGGTTTCAAATGGAAAAATAAAAAATATGCTCAGTTCTGTGTAGGTTTTAGCTTTACTTTTGTTATGAGCAGCAATGGCCCATAGGAAATGTAGCTTTGGAAAAAATGAATTTTTCTTTGTTAACAGTTTGAAGTAATTTTGTTCCTGCTCATTAGATGCCACAGATTCAGACAGTTGGTTCCCCTTGCTCTCTCTCAGTGAGGCAAAGAAACTTACTGTGATTTGTCAAATGTTGGCAACTCTACGGCTTTGCCTTTTCTATTCCCAGGCTGCAATCTGCCTCAGAACAGATCTGCAGTGGAAAGTTTTTCCTCTAGTGATTTGTGCTTCCTTGTCAAGGTGTATCTGTAAACAAGCAATAGCAAAGTTGTACAGATGTGACACCAGCAGAGAAATATTCAATGGCCGGTTCTTGTGCTTCACTTGAGCACAAAAGCCAGTCACTCCAAGAAGGACCATCTTATTTTTCAAGAGGCTGGAAACCCTCATCCATTATTTCTGAATTTGCTATTTTAGTGCCTGCATCCATTCGCTCTTTTAGTCTTGGTATGGTTGCCCCCCTTTTCTTTGCCAAAGGCCATCTTCTGTCTTCAAGTCCTATCATCAAGTACTGTTCTGGAAAGCCTATCTGAATGCAGGGGTTTTTTTGTACCACTTCATTTGTATATCACTGACCAGTGAATGTTAGAAAACACTCTTTCTGTACCGGGCTTACTCCACTCCTGTTCCTGAGTCAAACTGCCCCAGGGCCAGAGAGAATGGCTGAATCTGATTCTGATTCTGCTCAGCTCTCAACAAATAACAAGCTATCAAGGTGAGTACATAAAGCACACAATGGCGTTCCTGGTTCCAGGAAATGATACATTTTTTTCTCTGTCAGCAACATTAGCCAAAGGTTCAGTGTATTTATGGGCTTTTCATGCAAATATTCCTTTGTGAATATATTATGCTGGGAAAAGTTATGTTTTCCTCTACTTTTTCTGGCTTTTCTGGTACAAGGGTAAAAATACACACATTGTGCCTACAATGTAACTTCTGCACTTCAAAACTCTGGCTTATAATTTTTTTCCAGTACAGACAACACCTTTGTAGCTCTGTGCCAGGATTTTTGGCAAAGAAAAGGGTTGTATCCTGCAAGTCAATTCAGCATTTTACCTATCATGTTCTGCTCTTTAAGAGAAATTCTGACATTCACTGAAACTTATCTACAGACCATTCCCTTTGTTTTGTAGAACTAAGTAGTTCAAGATTACACATGATTTAGTTCTCTTCCCAGGTCCAGAGGAAAACAAATGAGAGAGGGAAAGGAATGGGAGAAAGCTCCCTGGATCTATCACTGTGAATGCTGTGGATACCTTGTTGACCATACTGCAGCATCTGAATATGTTAAATATTCTGCACATAGGAAAATTTCATATTTTCTTAAACCTAAACAGATATCATAGACGCAAGAATTACCAATGTGTGATAACATCTGGCAAGTGATTTCTTTACTGTTGCTGCTGATAGTTCATCCTGGAGGTTAGAGTTGGACTTAAAGGTACATTTTTGTGTAGGATATAAAATGAAAATGCAAATCTATTCTTATTAAAAAGAAATGTGACATCTATCCAGCTGGACTTCTCCTTGTTTCTTGATACTGAATCTATTAGTTCCCTCATAGCTCCCTAGAAAGCTCTTACTGCTACATACCCATAGCAGTATGTTACACATGCATGCAATCTGACTGATCATCTCTCAGCTCAAAGACCATTTGAGGACACCCATCAAGGCTCCTTTCCAAAGGCAGGCAGGCTCCCATTGCATCTACCCACTTATGAAAGGGTAATTTTTTGGTTAGTTGTGTGGACTGAGTGTTATTTTGTGTTATTCTTTACTTAAATTGTTATAATAACAAAACGCCAAGCTCTCTTAATGGAACCTATGCAAGTATTTTTATGGACAAATCATCAGACCCACTTATTCTTAAATATCTCTGCAGTTGTCTACATGGGCTGCATATCACAACTGGTTTCCTAGGCCTCCTTGCTAAGGTTGGACACCTAATAACATGCCCACACTGATTGCCAGACTTCCAGCATAATGAGGACTTTGGCAATACTGTTCATGTCTTTGGGAAGGTGAAAGGCTTTCCAATGATTCTAAATATCAGTCAGTCTTTACATTGTAGATGATCTATCCATGTCTGGACAAACAATAAAACTCTTGTATTCTGCATGCAGTCTGACAAATGCCTATACATCTATGGCATTCCACAGGATCCCGATTCATCACTTAACCATATCTGATGTGTGTGTTCAAATCCATAGGTTACGCTGTAGTTTATACCAGGTGGCCCAATATGCAGAGGGCATGCATACGGGAACTTAGAAGGGTTCCCAGCTTCTGTGGTATAGATGTGACTGCATAACTGCCTAAATGATCCCCAGCACATTAAATAGAATTCATATACTGCACAAAACTAGAAACCTAAATTAAAAGGAGTGAATATTTTTTGAAGGAACAAGGAAATTCCTCTAAGTAAAATTTACAAATCAATTGGTAATTCATTTACAGTTGCTTCCCAGTTATAAAATTGAGGATAGATTAATGCCAGGCAGTGCCATGCATGGATAAATTGCAGTGATATTCTTTGTACCAAATCTAGACTTCTAAACTAGATTAACATTTGTACTGACTACTGATCTCAGGTTTTTTGGCTACATGTTGATTTTCTATAAGGCCAAATCAATACAGAGATTGATAACAAGGAGCTTGAGAAATTTGCATTTATCATAAGAAAAAAATGTCCAAATATGAATAACATTGTGTGCTTCAAAACCCCTTTTTCGTGCATGCTGTGGCTGTTGGTATTCATCCTAGACTGCCATGCCAAAAAATCCTCCAAAGTATTGGTGCAAAATTTTGGTTCCTAAATCAGTAAGAAATGAAAAATATCTCCACTTCAATATGTAAAAAATCATGTATATGTTTACTATAATGCAACCTTCAATACAATACCTGCATATATGAAATAACAGTATAGAAACTAGCCATTTGTAGTTACTTAAATAATTATCATAGAGTATTATTATGTACAATAGAATGAGAATATAAAAGGTGGAATATAAACATAGATAAAGAATATAAAAAGCATATATTTTTAACTGATAGCTGCAGTTCACTTATAGCTAAAATAAATTTATCATATTTTAAATACTTTTGTTTGGTTTAGTGATGTAAATCCTGAAAGTTTGCAGTATAAATTCTTAGGAGAAGAACATTTTTGTTAGAAAAGATCAACACTGACTGTCGTTTAAGCTTAATTAAACCTTATTTTACTACTAAAATTGTATTGAAATGTAGGTGTTACTAAAGACAATAAGGATTTTGTGATTGACTTCAGAAGATTCAGGATTTCACTGTGACAGATTAGGAAATTCTGTGGTAATATGCAGTTCGTGTAATCTCTGTACTATTTTTTTTTTCTCCCAAATTAGGTTGGAAATATTTATTTTCTCTAAAAATGTTACACAATTGGTAATGCGTATCTCAAGCACTTTGACTATTTGTCTATTAGCTTATTTATTTACTTACTGAGGCTACAGATATGTGCAAAAGAACACAGAAATTTCTTTCTTTAGAGATTTTGTTTATCTGCTAAATATACAATTTCACAGGAGATTTTAAAATTTTCATTCTTTTAAATGTAGTTTCAACTATTTATCTTAGGAGCTTATAGAGTTGAATGTGAACATAAGTATTTTTTCCTTAAATGTGTTTTTAAACATTTTCATGTTGCCAAAACCATAATGTTAAAATTGTAATATGACACAAATATTCTCAAGTTCAGTAGTGCCTTAGAACTGTCAATCATTCTGAAGCAACTGGAAAACCTTCTTTGTTCTCTTTTTGCTATATAAAAACATATCCTAATGTGATCACTAGTCATTCTTGTATGGTGCTTTTTATTGTCTGAAAATTCAAACTGGAACACTGATATTTTATTTACTTATTAGTGACATGTGTTTCATAACAGGTGCTAATTTTATACGGTAAGATGGCCTAACCATGTATTAAGCTCATTGTTTTGTATATGAAGCAGATGTTACCACAAATATCATTGTTTTACTATATGACTTTTTTTTTTTCCTGCTCTGGTATGTGCCTGCCAGTTCCTGTAATTTTTTTTTTTATTTCTCTCCTATGTATTTTTAAAATGAAAGAGATCCGTCTAATAATGACAAAGATTTCCTAACAGCTAAATCTCCATTTGCAGTCAGTGTAGCAACTTTTCCCCCCTCTGTTAACTGCAAGTGTCAACATTTCCTTCTACAACAGCATAAATTGCTGATTTCTAGCATATGGATGTGGAATGCCAGATACGTTGTGGCTTAGCTGAGGCATTAAAGAAATCTCTTGGTGTTGCTGAATGCCGCTGCTTCCTAGGGTCAAGGAAATGAAGGATGTGAATTTTCTGTTAGAGAAACAAAAGGAGAAGAATATTTGGATTCTGATAATATTTGAGAAAAAAAAAGAAGGAGAAGAGGCAAAGTCCTAGCTCCC
This sequence comes from Strix uralensis, assembly GCF_047716275.1. Lineage (NCBI taxonomy): Eukaryota > Metazoa > Chordata > Aves > Strigiformes > Strigidae > Strix > Strix uralensis. The sequence goes on along the minus strand of NC_133972.1, from coordinate 153,487,900 downwards.
CACTAGCTTTCATTATTCCATGTGCAATACCAGGCTGCTATGGAGTACAGCTGAGCCCTTTCAAAATGTAAGTACAATCCACAAGAGCTGCATCAAAATAACAAAACACATTACATGTTGTAAATGAGGTGAACGTAGAATCTCTAAATGTAGAAAGGATGCTAAGAAATGCAAGTTAACTTTGTGAAAGATAGAAAAATATAAACTGTTTTTTGGGGTCGTGTATTGTCACTTTAAAAAACCCTTCATGGCAGACAAAGTCTAAATATGCCCTACTAAGTTTGGCTCATGTAACTATACTAAATAGGAGTCTATGACACTGAGTACATTGTTTAAAGACTACTTCAGGATAGTTTAAGAAGAGGATGATATAATCTAAATATGTGATAAAAAGAGATTACTGGTACATATAATATTCCTCACTGGCAGGCATTCCTATCATGTCATATCAAAGTCTAGCAAAATGTTGAAAGTTAGAAATGTTATCTAGCATTAGCAGGCATTTAAGGAACGTCTCTTGAATATTTCTAGCATAAAAAAGTATTTCATGTGATGTAAATGAATGGTAATTTTCTGACTTTAAAAGAGAACTGTGCCAGTACATTTCAGCATTCTGGACCCAATTCTGAAAACATGGAGATGCTTTCAATTTGCTCTGCCTGCCTTCCCGCCTTAGATGGCTGCGATTGCAGCGAAATTAATCCATTTAAAAATCTGCAGCTTAAACTTAAGGATTTTCAGTTTTTTTCCCTCTCTCTTTTTTTTCTTAGAATATCAATAAGTTCCAATTGAAGAGCGGATTCTTTTGCAATTCAGGCATGTGCCGGCGATAACGGGCGAGTTGGCATGAAGAGAGGCAGAGATGGATTAATTATGCAGAGAACATGGAAATTCTGCTTATCATCGGCTAGCAAAGGAGCCCAGCTCACATAATCAGCAAACGAAGGGAGAGAAAAAAATAACAATGCAATGGCACCTTCCAGCCCATCATCAGGATTTTTTCTACCCCCTTGTAATTAAAAAATAACATACACTTATAGCCCTATCTCCTGTGCAGGCAAGGAGTGGATGTCCATAAAATAATTGCACTGGGATATTAGAGCTGGGAACAAGGGCTGTCCATTCCTACTATCCCTTACTCTCTCCCTCCCTCTCTCTTCTGGCCTCTCCTAGGCACTTTCTTTCTGTCTGCATTTGGAATCAGATGAATGTCTCAGGTGACATCCTATCTCAGTGTCCATAAGTCCCAAACCTCACCCTTATCAAGATTCAAGCAAACATGTATATGATAAATATTTGAAGTGCTGAAGCTGTGGGGTTTTATCCTGATCACCTATGAGCTATCTGCAGAAAATCACTCTGATGAAAACCTTTCCAAATAGTCTTTCTGAGTTACAAAATAGACTGATTAGAAGGATTTTTTTGTTGCTGTTCCTATTTCACTTTTGCTCAAAGATTATCACGTTGCCTGTAAAGTTTTGGGGGTTTTTTTCATCTCATGATTTTTAAACACAAGGTAAAAAATAAAGAAAAACAACAGATTTATTGTTTAGATGAAATTGTGATTCTTTAAGAAGCTTCAGTAACAATGTATTTGAGGAGAACTATGTAATATAAAAAAAGAAATATGTTTCTTGCAAAAAAAATTGATTTATTCTACATTTGTTATTACTCATTATATTAACGGTATATCTCATGCAAATTAAGATGCAGCCAGTATATTTCACAATTTTGTTCCATCAGCAGATGGTTTTACAAGCATGTTTTTCTGCTTTTGTATCCATCTACTATTTTGTCCATTGCTCCATGTAAGTTGTGCTCCCAGACTTCCTGAGCCCCAGTGTCCCTCCCCCCAGACTCATTGGTCAGCAAGGGAGACTGAACCGGGAGAATGAAGCCCAGAACGACAAAAATGATGCAAGTAGGAAGGGAGAGCAGTAGGCCAGGATTATAAAGCTGGCTGTATCTGAAAATTTAATTTATTCACTGAGTTCCTCCAAAGCAGGGGACCAGTGTGGGGCGCAGTTTGCACACCAGTAAATGAGCTCCTGGGGACTTTAATGATAACTGATTCTTTACTAAGTTTTTAAAAAATTTTTAATCCCCATTTGGAAACAGTCATGAAGCTGGAAAAGAAAAATCTGATTCCATTGCAGAGTTACGCATGATAAATCAGTAATAAATTTTCATCAGTATCCTTAAGAAAAGCAAAGCATTTACAAAACTGGCATCTTAAAGACAAGATACTGTTCCAAACTCTGCTCTGAGGCTCCATAGTATAAATCCAGAATAAATCCACTGAGCTCATTACATTATATAATCAAAGCAGTGCTAATGTATATGTGCACACATAGTCACACATGGTTTCAGGAAAAGGTTCAACAGAGTGAAGCTTATGCTATTTATTTCAGCAGAACAAGACCCTGTCTAAAATCCTGTATTAAAATTATCTCAGTGCGGTTTCTTTGTTTGTTTTAAATGAAATTGGAACAGACCAGCTCTTGGACACTGCAGCTCTTCCTGCACCACAGGGGTGCAGCAGCAGCATGTGCGCCCCTGGAAAAACACTTCCAGC